>NC_133617.1:735144517-735172017 GCF_048593235.1 Sminthopsis crassicaudata | reverse complement strand
AATGTAGATAATCAAGTCAATATCACGTGTTTTTAAAAAATGTCTTAAATGTACATTTACATAGAAAATCCTAATAGCTCCAAAGGAACTGTTATTTTATCCCACTTAAGCGAAATCTATTAAGTTCATAAATACAAGAGACAGATGAGTTAGAAAGTACTGAGTTAAAAAATCTTCGAATAATGGAATATGGGATCCTCTTACTTAACAATGATCATTTTTGTTCATGAATCTACAGAAAGGGTAATGACTGATCACTGTCAAGGAAGTCGACAGCTGAGAAGGGGAAATCCAATGAATAAGATACAGATGATTTTCTGCATTTGTGGGACGGCAAATAGAATTCTGCACATGGAAACTGGATATTTGTCTGAGCAAGTGTTTCAGAGATAGCTGTGTTGCTCTCCATGAATGTCTGGATTCTTGAGGAAGCAAATGAAGTATGGAACAGAATCTGAGATCAGTGCAATAATAAGAGCTAAAATGTGGAGAGCTCTTCACGTTTTGTAAAGTGCACTTCTTATGTATATTATCTCATTTGACAGTCACAATAAGCTTGTAGAAGTGTTATTACTGTTCCCATTTTACAGAGAGAAAAACAGACTGAGAGTGGGTAAATCACACAGATAATGAGGTAGGCATGCCACTTGAAGTCATACAGGAAGCAATAGTAACAAAATACTGGACTTGAAAATCAGGAAGCCCTGAATTCAAATCCTGCCTTAAGTGCTTGCTGTGAAACCTGGTGCAAAATCACTTAAATCAGTCAGTCAATGAGTATTTATTAAGTATCTACTATATGCCAACATTGGGAAATACAAAAAAAAAAGACAAAAGACAGTACCTATCCTCAAAGAGCTTACAAGATAGGAGGTGGGAATATAAAATTAATATAAACAAATAAGTATGTACAATTAAGCTACATACAGATTAAAAAGGAAATGAGAGAGAGAGAGAGAGAGAGAGAGAGAGAGAGAGAGAGAGAGAGAGAGAGAGAGAGAGAGAGAGAGAGAGAGAGAGAGAGATCAGAAAAAGGAGGGAGAAGAATGGGGAAGGGGAGAGAGGGAGAGAGACAGAGAAATAGAGAGAGAAGGTATTAGAATAAGAGGAAATGAAAAAGGCTTCCCTTAAGAAGGTAGGATTTTAATTGTAGACACCAGGAAAACCAGAAGTTGGAAATAAGAAAGAAAATTCTAAGCATGGGGGACAAATAGAAAAAAAAAAGCACAGAGATGAATAATCTAGATAGAGTATCTTATTCAAGAAACATCCGGGAAGACATTGTGCAACCTAAATCATAGGGTTGTTATAGCATGTTCTTAATTCTTAAAGATAATCATGACATCAGGGAGGTGATGCTATGATATGCAAATTAATTGAATATCCCAAGTAGGGTCCAAATGAGAGTGCATATGTATAGTTATTTGAAAACATTCAAGTATTATTATATAAACGTCAGTTTTTTTCTATTTCTTGTTATAATTCCATGAAGGGCAGCATAGAAGGCTGAGAAAAGAGTCAATTTGGCATGAAATGTAAATTCTGGCATATACTGGGTTCAGTGCTACTTATTGGCAATAATTCTAATCACTTGTAAACACATTAATTTCTCCTGTGCTAGACACTACTGCTGGATATTTGGGATACAAAGACAAAAATGAAAATGTCCCTTGCCCTCCTTGAGCTTTTATTCTATCTGATATAAAGGAAGAAATTTCTGTTCAGGTAAAGATCTTTTCCAATGTTGTGATGGCTTTTAACCTTTAAAGTCCCCCACAATCTGTTTTCATCTGACTAAATTAACCTTACCAAACAAAACTTCCCTTCTAATCAAACTTGTCTCTACCATCTTCCCTATTTTAATTATCTCCTTCTCATCTATGTTCTCCTTTTCTTCCTCTCTCTGCTCATATCCTTGTTACTACAAGACCCTGTCAAAGACCCACATCCTCCTTTCGAACCTCATCCTTTTCTTACTAGTCTTCCTTCCAACTTAGACAGCTGCCATCACTTTAGAGTCCTTTTCATACTAGCTAGTACTTTCCTACATAATGATTTAGAATTAATATCCACAACCAGATTGTCATCGGGCCTACTTTGACAAGTTCCAAAATGTGAACTTATTTCAAAATGAAGTCTCCATAGGAGCCAAATTGACATTCTCCTGCCCTTTAAGCCTTCTCAAGCAAAAGTCTCCTTTTTATGTCAAGGCCTGGACTTTCAATCATCTATTTGTGTGGGTTTTTGAGAAAACTCAATCCTCTTTCAGGAGGAAAATATCAGTTCTACTTGGTGGCCCCCTGATGCCCACACCTGTACAGAAGAGGGCTGACCTTCTTTCTGGGCAAAAGCAGCATTTCAAACACATCAAAGCTGACACCGGGGATTAAGTGCCTTGAAACAGGAGAATTTGGGTGCTAGAAGGGAAGGAAATAAACTCATGTCTAATAACATTATTAGTAATAAAAATAAAAGCACCAACTGACATCTAATAGTGTTTGAAAGCTTGCGAAATGGGAAGGATTTCTAGAATTGTGACAGTTCTAGAGGGGACAGCTATCAATGAGAATAATCTAAGCAAACTAGGCTCCTCCATACCTAAGATTGTGCCTGGGAGAATCTCATGGCTTAACCTTTCAAAGACTAACAACTGAATTACTTTCTTTGGCAAGAACACAAATCCGGTCATTAAGCTAGTAAAGCAGAAAGATGGCAGATTGATAACCTTGCCCTCTCCCCTTTCGGCTCCTGCCAGTGACTGATATCTAATGCATATGTGTCTGTAACTAGAAATGTGTCTCTACTCTACATATTCATTAGAACAGGAGGTGAAGCCTATGGACCTCTTCTTGGAAAAAATGGTTTTTTAAATGCATTAAATAAAAATACATAATATTTGAAAGAAAATCAAAGGTTCATGAAAATAACAAACATCATTTTCTTCTTCCCATTCAAGTTCACAGACTCCTTGGAATCTATTCACAGCCCCTTTGGTGTCCAAGGACCCCAGGTTAAGAACTCATCCCTAAGAGAATTTAAAAATAAATGCCCATGGCATAATATCTGCCAAGAGGTCAGTAGAAATACCTGATATTTGAAAGAGGTAACCTTGTAGATCTGTTTAATATCCACTATTTATTTTTCAAATTGTATTTCATTTTTACATATGATAGTAATTCTCCTTTAACAAGCCCTCCACTAAGAAGTTTCCTTTACAACATTTAAACAAAACGAACCAACAAAAACATTTAAATGAGACAATTTTGTGGCATAACCATATTGCTCTACTTCTTTACAGAGGAGAGTGGAGTTTTCATCAGCAGTTCTAAAAGATTGAGATTTTTCATTAGAATTAACTTTAGCTAGGCTCCTCCCTTCCTCCCTTCCTCCTTTTCTCCTTTCCTTCCTTTTTTTCTTCCTTCCCTTCTTATTTTTCTTCTTCTCTTGTAATTTATTTTATTCATCTTAAACTTTAAAACAAAATGAGAAAAAAAAAACATTGCCATGTATACAGCAGCACACAAGAGAGGATTCTATATAAAACAATAAATTTCCATCTCAAGAAAACCTATATACAATAAAAACTATGGATTGTCTTCCAAGCTACTCAGCTTTTTTTGCTTTCTTGTAAGTTTTCTTTTGTTTTCTTCTTTGATGTACTTTTTATTTTATTTTTTCTCCTCCCCTTCCTATCCTCTCGCCTTAAAGAGGGTTACAATTAAACATGGATATCCTTAGAGAGGAGACAGAGACAGAGACAGATGATAGATAGATATAGATATATGCATTCATATATATATATGTATTTAAAAATACACAGCCTATGTATATACACATGTATACTCATGTACACACACACATATATATACATAAGATTATACTATGTATATTTCCACTTGTGAGCTCCTTTTCTGAAGGTGGACAGAATCTTTCATAGATCTAAATCTTTCCAGTTTTTTAAAATCAACTGACATCATTTCTTATACCACAAAAATATTGCAACACAATCACGTCCTATCTGAAAGATTATCTATCAAAGTTTTCCCCCTGATTTTCTTTATTCCTTTTATTCTTGGCTACATTGGCTTTATTTATACAAGAAAGTTTCATTTTAAAATAATCAAAATTATCCATTTTATACTTCAACAATGCCCTTATCTCATAAGGTCTAATAATACTGATTCTCCTTCCTTTACATTATGAACTTCTGTTCTTCCAAATGGTTCTTGCTATTATTTTAACTCAATAAAATTTTAAATAATTTAATTGTGATAGCATTGAATAGATTAATTAGACAAAAATGTCACTTAGAAATTATATTGGATTACTTACCCATGTCCAATAAATATACTCTAATTATTTAGTTCTGACCTTATTTGATTAAAAAGTGTTTTATGCTTATGTTCACATAGTTTCTGTTCAGTTATTTTAAATGGTCTAAAACAATATTGAATAATATTTCTAACAAATAGTAGAGTTTCCCTATTTTTTCTTTTCATTAAGCCTATTTTACTTTTTAACTTCGAGATCATTGCTACTGCTGTTTTATTTATTTATTTTTTTTGTTCCTCACCCTTTATTTTATCGTTTTGTATTTCTCTCATTTTTATCGTTTCCTAAAAGCAACCTATTGTTGAATTCAAAATTTTAATCTTTCATTTTTGTTTTGTGGCTAAATTCATACCACTCACATTCTAAGTTACAATTATTTCTTGTGTATGTTCTTTTCCCACATTCTTTTCACCTTATTTACTCAATCCTCCTTATTCCTCTATTTTACTTCTACCTAATTACTTGGCCTCCTATTCCTTAATCCATCCACCTCTCTAAAAATTCTTCCTTTATTCCACCCTATCCTCTTGATCTCATTTCTTTCTGAATATAAAAGACATTATACATACATACATACATACACACATATTTTTCCTCTTTAACCCATTCCTGATGAGAATAAGGCTTCAACATTACCTATAACTCCCCACCAACTTCTTATGTATCAATTCATTTATGTCTCATTTGTATGTGATAGCATTTTTTTTCTCCCTCTCTAAACAGGATTTTTTTTTGCTTTTTTAGAATCACCCATCATACATAGCTCAGCCCAAGCGTGTTTAATAGATAAAAGGTAGCATGAGCATGGGGGAGAGTGAGGATGGGAGAGTCTCTCTTTTGGGAGGAATGGCTTTAGCAGATCAGGGACCTCCTGGAACAGACATTCCTTAAGCAAAGTAGATCAGCAATTTTTCTAAACTTAGAGGCCCGCCTGGGACCTTAAGAGATAAAGACGTATCCTAGGAAGACAAAGGCCATATGTCTCCAAGAGGACACCTTTCCAAGTCACACACAAACTCTCACCTTGTATTTATTGGACATTTATTAAATATTACTTGCATTTAAGTGAATAATTAAAAAGGCAGTCTAGCGTGACAGAAAGAAGAGTAGACCAGGGGCCAGATCACCTGGTTCTGTGCCCAGCTCCAGCACTCCTGAGTTACATGGTCTCAGCAAAGTGACTTCTTCCCCTTTGAACCCCTAGCTGGAGGGCCACGCTGTGGAACAGTGGACAGTCAGTTAAATTTAAAATTGGAGGACTTAGGTTTGCATCCTAACTCTGCCAGTTTCTGCTTGTGTGATCTTGGGTAAGAGTCATTTAATCTCTTCAGAACTGTTTCCTCATCCATAAAACCGATAGGTGGACGCTCCCATTGCCTCCAGCTTTTGAGCTATCAGCCTATGTCCTTCTTCCCCTCTAACATGGAAGCTCTGTATTCTGACTACTCACCCATCCAACTCTCTGATCCACATGGAAGAAAAATCTTGCCAAGTGTGGAAAGCAGTTTTCTTATACTATCTTGAAGCACTGTGAAGCCTCAGCTTCTCCCCGACCCAATCGCATCCGTTCACAATAAACAACAAATGGGCTTCTATAAGCGATATTAAGATATCTCTTCCTCAGCCATGACTAAATATATTAACATTACTTTTTGGAATTAATCTGTTATCATAAACTGTCTGCTCGGATGATATACAGCAGTAAATAGCATTCAGTGAGTTTAAAGTGCTGCTGGCAGAAAAGCACACTAATAGGAATTTCAAGATACCCCAATTCCCTGACAGGTAGAAATCTTCTAAGATTAACTTGTTTCTGTTTTTTTTCCAGTTTAACAAACTCTTCAAATCCAACTGAGTAACCATTTTCTCCACCCAATCCATGACCTGAATGGGAGAAAATGTGAAATTATCCTTCAGAAAATATCTACGCAGACAAAGTTAGAGAACAAATGGCATTCTACGTGATGAGGCATTTTATGCAATAATGAGGTGAGGAAGGTAGGGATTGGCAACTACAACATACTCTCTGGGTCTCAGTGTCCTCAGCTGTAACATTAAGACATTAGACTTGATAACTTCTGAGGTCCCAATCAGTCCTCAAATTATAATCCTATGATCTCATGTTCTAATTTACAACAAAAGATAGATGATTTCTCAAAATTAATTATCAAAACGTAAATTCTCTTTTAAATGATCAAAACGTAAATTCTCTTTTATGCAATCACTTTATGCTTAAGATTGAGATCTCATATATGCAGGCAGAGGGGTTTTTTTTCCTTATACAAATCTGAGAGATCATCTAGTTCAGACACAAAACCAAACTCCAAAGCTAGAATAAGGGGGGGGATTGGGGAAGGAGTCACCTTGAAGATCCACTGAAAAAGGAGATATTAATAAATAGAGAAAGCTGTGCTGATGTCCTGTATCCTAAATTTTCTACCGCAATTTTGCTTCCTGATCTCTTCTTCTCTGAGCTCTGCTGACACAACTCTGTTTTGGTTCTCTTCCTTTCTCCCCAGTAATCTTATCTAGTTCACAGGTCACAATTTAGGGATGGAAAAGATCTTAGAGACCATCTAGTTGTTCCTCCCCATTTTATACATGAGGAATAAATTGGAAAACTGGGAAAAAGTTAAGTTACCTGCCCACTGTCAGAATCCTTAAGAGAAATCAAATTGGAGGGCAGCCACAATATTGTTTTTGATATTATGTAATAATTTACCATTAAAGTACAGAATCCTGCAACTAATCACCTTCTCTGGAACAAATTTTTTTCTGGTTTTCTTTTTCTGATGCATTCTTTATAAATCACTCAATCAACAGACCTTCAGTTATCATGTACTATGCGCTAGGTACACTACACTAAGAAATGAGGATAGAAGGAAAAAGCAAAAACATTCCCTGCCATGGAAGAGCTTACTTTCTAAAAGGGAAGACATGATGTAAAAATATGAAATATAGACAAAATCAATACAGCAGATATATATATATATTTATATATATATATTATATATATATGCAGGAATCTTAAAGGTGAAGACACTGGCAGCTTGGAGATGGAGCAAAAGCTAGAGATCTTAATCAAAGACAAATATTTTTAAGTGGACTAGAGATTCAAAGTAAATTCTTTTTTTTTTGTTTTTTTTTCTTTTTCTGAGGCTGGGGTTAAGTGACTTGCCCAGGGTCACACAGCTAGGAAGTGTTAAGATTTGAACTCGGATCCTCCTGAATTCAAGGCTGGTGCTCTACCCACTGCTCCATCTAGCTGCCCCCAATTTGAAGTAAATTTAAAGAGCAGACCTGTTGTTTCATTGGTGTGGGGAACTCTCAGGTGAGGAAACTCCAACCACAATGCACATAGGCACTTTCTCTGATTTGCCCTCTCTGTCTCTGTTGGCTCCCAAGTGCTGGATATGGCAATTGTCACACTTCCTCCCATGCAGTAAGCTTCCCAATAACTGGAATCCCCACCTGATAATGCAACTTTTTTGTGCTCTACATTTCCCTGATAAATAGAGTCCTGGGATTTTCTTCCAGTGAGTGATGTTCTGACAAACTCAGCCCCTTAATCATTTTCAGTTATGTCTAACTCTTTGTGACTATTTGAGGTTTTCTTAGGAGAGACAAAATGGTTTTCCATTTCCTCCTCCCATCCATTTTCTATATGAGAAAACTGAGGCAGAATTAAGTGACTTTTCCCAGGGTCATATAGTACTAAGTGTCTAAAGCTGAATTTCTACTTAAGAAGATGAGCCTTCCTGACTCCAGACCCAGCCCTCTATGCTCTATGGTGCCACCCAGTTGGCCTGTACCTTATAAAATATGTATCTGTACTCCTTCCATCTAATACATGCTTTTTAAACTGAATTGAACATTCAGGAGAGAAATATTTTAAATACTTAAAATTAAGGAAGGATAGTTATAAACCAGAAAACAGATCACATCTTATAGGTAACTAAGACTTAAATAATCTGTTCATGGTTCTAACGCTAATATCTTTCAAACTCAAAATTGGAACTTCCTGTCCCCAATGCCTATCTATTATTAATTATTAATAATATGATTATTTAACTTCTAAAATGCTATGTATTTTCTGGAGGTACATACCGATGGAGAAAGAAGGATAACACATTTTTGGATAAGCTATAGATTCCAGAGTTTAAACAAAAGGAGCCCATTCAGTAGAAATGCAGAAAATCCAGAGAAAACATTTTTGTCATTATATAATTTCTTAAAATTTCTGCAGCCTAGCTGTGGCTATAACTTTAGGCAAGTAAATCAATAACATTTTTAGGATCATGGTTTTGATAAAGAGCCTTGATGAAGCATTGTTTCAATTAATTATTCATAGAATGTATCATTCAAAAAATATTAAAGTTCAGTTTATGGACCTAATAGAAGGTAAGCAGGAAAGAGAGGGAAGGGCAGAGAGGGAAGGGAAGGGAATATAGATTTTTTAAGTGAAAAGGTGGGATAAGTGAAAAGGCAGGATGGAAAAGACAGAGGGCTGGCCTTAGATTCAGGAGGACTTAGGTTTGAGTTCTGTTGTCAACATATACTGGCCAAGAGTTTTTGGACAAATTACTAAGTTCATCAGGTCCTACTGACTTCTTTCTCTAAAAGAGATCCAAGGGCCCTCACATGAAAAATGCATTGGATAGGGAAAACCAGTAAAATATTCACTTCCAGAGAAGCTGACTAGTTGCAGGATTCACTATACCTTTACACAATGATGAGAAATAATCCAGTTGCTGCTTTTCAAGGATTGATCTTTTTAACCCCAAAATGGTCCCTACCCCAAGTAATTAAGACTACAACTTATACATGGATTTTTTTACTGGTATTATTAGAGGTAATTACCCATACTTTACATTAGAATGAGGTGGAGGAGGAAGAGAAAGAATGAAGGAAGGAGAAGGCAAAAGAAGCATGGAGAAGGAGATGGAGAAGGAGAAAGAGAGGGAAGAGAAGTAGGAGAAAAAGAAAGAAAGAAAGAAAGAAAGAAAGAAAGAAAGAAAGAAAGAAAGAAAGAAAGAAAGAAAGAAAGAAAGAAAGAAAGAAAGAAAGAAAGAAAGAAAGAAAGAAAGAAAGAAAGAAAGAGAGGGAGGGAGGGAGGGAGGGAGGGAGGAAGGGAGGGAGGGAGGGAAGGAGGGAGGGAGGAATGAAGGAAGAAAGGAAGAAAGGAAGAAAGGAAGAAAGAAAGGAAGGAAGGAAGGAAGGAAGGAAGAAAGGAAGAAAGGAAGAAAGGAAGAAAAGAAAGAAAGAAAGAAAAGAAAGAAAGAAAGAAAAGAAAGAAAGAAAGAAGCAGTAGAAAGAGGAGTAGGAAGGAAGAAGAGAGGGAGAAAGGAAGCATGCTAATAATCAATTTTAACAAAAGGGTGATCCAAAATAAATCCTGCCTTCTGCCCTTCATTTTCAGCCCTCTCCATTTTGTTGGCCCATGGATTAGACTGAATCTGTTATCAGTGAATGAAACAGCCTGGGATGAGATCATAGCGGATGGGAGCAAATTAAGCAAAGTGTTTCCACCAGACGACCGCCTCAAAGTCCTGGGCTTTTGTCAGTTTGTGTCAAAACATTCACATTACTTAACGTATATTTTGCATTATTTACTAAATGAAAAATGTACAGTGGCAGCAACTGGGGGGAAAAGTCAGCTTTATGCATATGTTGTCAACTTCACACTCTGGGCTCTGAAATCACTTAGTCTGCAGAGGCCTTCGGAGACCCGCTCTGTTCCAGAAAGCCCTTCTCATCTTATCATGTTCGCTCCTGCCAAATCCCATCAGGACCTTGGAAATGTTTTCGGATGCAGAGAGATCATTTATGCCTTCACATAGGCAGGTATCTCAGTCTGTAACCTGGACCCTGCTGCTCGTAGGGGAGATATAAATAAAAGAGCAGCAATGATTGCAGCTCCCAGAAAAGGTTTGTGAATTGTAACACAAGCGATTAGTTATCCATAGTAGCTTGTTACCCTTTGTTGCCAACAATTAAAAATAAAATAGAGGCACATTAAGGCTGCTTTCGAAGGTGGGCATCCTAGCTTTGGAGACATAATAAGAAGGAAGCAAGAACTGCCCTGGATGCTTGATTTAATTGAGAAGGAAGGTTGAGGAGTCTCTGAGAGGACCCTTCTTTGGCCGCTGGGAATCTTTTAGGGAAAGAAGTCAGTAAAGCCTTGATAGACTGAAAAATAATGGGCTTTTTGCCATTTAGTGTCAAAATGTGGAGAGGAAGGAATTAAAGTGGGGAGAAGGAAAAGAGAAAACAGAAGGAAGGAGAGGGGAAACAGCAGAGAAGGGAGAAGAGAGAGTTGAGAGAAGGAAAAGCAAGAAGAGAAGAAGGGAAAAGGAGAGGAGAAGAGGGGAGAAGAAGAGAAATGATCAGATAAAGAGGAAATAAAAGAGACAGAGCAAAGAAGGAAAAGGGAAAAGAAGAGAGGAGAGAATGGAAAGAAGAAAGGGGAAAAGAAGAGAGGAGAGAGTTGAAAGGGAAAAAGAAAAAAAGGGGAAAGGAGAGATGGAAAAGGGAATAAGGACAAGAGGAGAGCCTAAAATATCTCTTCTCTTATAAATTGAAGAACCGATTTGATTATTAATTGATGAGGAATGAGGAATACAGAGAAATCAGATACTTCCTAGATTGAGCTGGAATATATTTCAGTTCAATTAAATATTCCCTGCCCCTTTTTGCATGCCTGAACTTGGATTTTTCTTTTCATTTTCAGCATAGCTAGGTGTCTTTTGGCCCTTTAAGATAAATTAACTTTGTAGCTGTCAGCCAAGATCTGGGTACACATTCCCCCATTGTCCCTACTCCCCTTTATCTTCTTTTTAATCCTGGCACTTTTGACAACATGTAACAGAACAGGGGTTCCATAAAAGTTGGTTGGTTGGGTGGTTGGTTAATTAGTTGGTATGTGGAGACTCCTCCAAAAATGGAAATCATCCCTATAGGAATATTTCTGAAGTAGAATATAAGGAAAATTTTATGGATTTGTTAAAAAAAAAGACTTATCCCAAGCTGTTCCAAGTGATTTGGAATGCTATGTCTTGTGTACAGATAGTGTGATACAATAAACAGATACTGGTTCTGGCGTGAGATGACCTGGGTTGAGACTGTCCCTGTAGATAACAATTCATTGACCTTTGGAGCAACACATCACTTCTGTGACTTCAGTACCTTATCTATAAAAAGAAGATCTCTGAGGTTCTCTCTAGCTTTAGATCTATGGTCTTAGGCTTATAAACAGCTGAGCAAATGGGGAAAAGTGGGAAAGTCAAATAGGATCTGGGGAAAAGGAGGATTTACACCTTTTCTTTTATAGTGCTTTTTTTTCAGTTGGTGCCATAACAGGGGTGAGGCATCTGGGGCTTTGTATCAAGGCACTAAAATTTACAGGGCAGGTCCTTTATAAGTCAGTCTCATGGCATCCTGAGATTTACATTCATGAGTTCTTGAACTCCAGCATATCCTCACTATTTCTAAATTGAATTTGTCTCAAAAAAGGTGATTCTAGTCTACATTTCTCATTGTGGAGTCAGACAAGTTTCAAGAAAATACAATAAGCTGAGGAGGGTGGTTGGGAGGGGGTGTTATTCCACAATTTTATATCATCATCATCTACTATAGCTGACCATGGGGGGAAAAAGACAGTGGCAATTGACTGTAATATATCAACTCCTCCCTTATCTAGTCTAGGTTTCATCTAGGGAACCCTAACCATATTTCTTTACCCTTTACTATGCTACATGGGACCTCAGGATCCCTTAACGGATTTTCTGAAGGTTTAACTATCACGTTAAAAGTTCTCTCAGCTGGAAGAGATGGAAGTTGTGTTTCTGGCAATAAAAGACAAGCTGTCAATCTGTTAAATAAATTTCTACTAAAAACTAGCTGCACACATAGAGTATTACCATAATTTATTAGAACAATTAGAAAGCATTCTTGTTGTCTTCTAATTAGATTATTCCTTGTTCTGGTAATTACATTAGACAGGAGAGAATAATAGTTTCAGGATTCTAAGATCATCTACAGATGATGTGAAAAGAGCATGATCAATAATGCTAATCTCCGGAACATTTAAATTCCCAGAAAGAGATATTTTATCATGAATGAGCCTTCTTTTCTCATCAGCATTTTCCTCAGCATCTGTGTTCATCTTCCCCTAAATTTAGAAAGTGAAGGATTAGGATAAATGATGGGCATTTGTTCAAGTGTCAAGATTATCTGAAGGCTATTCTACCTTTGCCCTTCTGGGGCTTGGATATTGGTGATATCATTTCAATGGAAACTGCAAATGAGTAACAGGAAACAAAAGGACTCTTGAAACTCCGAGGAGAAGAAGAAACTGAGAGAAGAAACTCTGGATGAAGGTATTTGAGCTAGAACAAGTTCTGAGTTCTGATCCTAGAAGAGGATCAAAAAGATCTCCAAATCCATGAAGGGCTACTGAAAATAAGACAGTGAACAGGGAGCATCAAATGGGGAGAAATGGGCTACTTTATTCTAAAAGGGATTCTAAAAAACCCCACAGTGATGAAGCATCCACATATGTACCCCATAGGGTACATCAGTTAATCCACAATGATAATCAGTCAATCCATAAGCATTTATTTAGTACTTACTGTGGGCCAGAAATTGGAGATGTTATCAAATCCTATCTATTGAGATAATATCAAGGAATAGAATGACAACTGTCTTTGGGGCATTTTGGTCAAATTCAATTAAATAGACATCTCATATTCAGTCATTTATTGAAAGAAAAATTCTTCATTTGGTCTTTTACCTTGATTAACAAGGCAAAATTCAGGTAAAAGAGAATTTAAAAAAAGTTTATTATGAATATATCAAAGTAGACACAGTTGATCACTGTGATCTATTCATGGGTTCTTGAACTCCAGTGTATTTTCACCGGGAATTTCCTGTACCAGTGAAATTATTGGACTAGTCCTTATCCTATTCCTAAAGAGTCTCACAAATTTTAGAAAGAATAAACAAAACAGTAATTGGAGGGATCTGGATCAGCCTGCTGTAGGAAGTGGTACATGGACTCTACTGGAAAAGAACCGGGGGATTCTAGTTATAGAGTTGAGGAGGAAAAGCATTCCAGACATAAGGAAGGCATAACTTGAGCAGAGGCATAGAGGTATTGAGGTCCTTGCCTGAGGAACAACTATTATAAATGATTATTTTAAATAGTGTTAGTCCAACAGGTATTAAACTCAGTTTATAGGCCTGTGTAAGGCCTAGGCAAGGAAGTGGTGCTATGGAATAGCTACCAAGGCAGCCTTGAAGAAAGGAATACCTGGGACAGAATGCCTTTCATGGGGAATAACCAGCAGACCTAAGGTCTCTGGAATGGAGAGTGAAAGAAAAGGCATAATATAAAATAGGCTTTGCCTCTTTCTTTACTTCAACTTGGGGTTCTAGAATTATCATAAATTAGAGAGGTACATTGGGATTCTTCAAGGGCTTGAAGGAATCTACTAGATTCTGCTTGGGATACAGGGTCAATAGATCATGATGGGTGGATTGGTTGGGAGCTAGAGTAGAAGGTTGTTGAAGTACTGAAATCAAAGGTTTTGATGTAGCTGGAAACTAAAACATCATGATGATGATGATGATGATGATGATGATGATTGTTAGGATTACTAGGTGAGAACTCATGTTGTCTGGACAATAACAAGGTGAGAATTACTCCAACCAATAAGCTTGCTCCTCTTAGAATCTGAGCCAGAGAACTATCAAGTCAACCTGAGTTCTCACCTTGTAATTGTCCAGACAACCTGAATTCTCACCTAGTAATCCTAACAGATGATGATGGTGGGAATGGTGGTGGGGGTGAGGATGGTGGTGTGAATGATAGCTGCTATTCATTGAGCGCTTTAATATTTACAAAACCCTGATATCTCATTTTTATTTTCCTATAATCCTAGAAGATAGCTATTATTTTTAGTCCCATTTGGTAGATGAAGTGATTGAGACAAAAACATGTTAAGTGACTTGCCCAAGATTACACAGCTAATAAGTATATTATTTTTAATTTCAATTCAAATCTTCCCCACCCCAGCTCCAACACTATCAACAATGTCACCTAATATCTGTGAGTTCCTCATTAACTCACAGAGACACAGCGTCTGAAGTGTGGTATGACTTGAAGCATGCTAACTTGGTTCAAATCCTGGATTTGCCATTCGCTAACCGTGTGACCTTAGGACAAGTCATTAAAAATCTCTGAACCTCAATTTCCTCATGTAAAATTAAGGAACCATTAAAGATCCACCATTAAAATATCCTTCCCAGCATGAATTCTAAGGTGCTGTGTACCTGGCATTTCCTGGGAGGCCTCAGCTTTCCAGGACTGAGGCCTGGGCCTTCCTGTTCTTAAATGAAACCTCATCACCTTCTGCTTAAGTGACATAGTCCGGACCCAGCTCCTACAATGTAAGGGCCTAATGAGAATATGTCTAGACAGTATTGATCTGATACCACCAAACAGACCTAAAGTATTGCTTCCTTTCTTTCTTTGTCCAAATGACACCCAAACTAGGGTCTTTCCTAAGTGCTACAAACACTTTCTTTCCCAAGGGCATTTTTCAGGTAGTTCTAAAATAGCTGCTGCTCCTCAATATAAATAAGGACTTTGAATATTAAAGGAAAAAACATAAGAACTTGAAGGAAGGAAGGAAGAAAAAAGGGAGGAAGGAAGGGAGGGAAGTACGAAGGAAGTAAGGAAGGAAGGAAAGAAGGGAAAGGAAGGAGGGAAGGAAAAAAGGAGGAGGGATGAAAGAGGAAAGAAAGAAAGTAGGGAGGGATGAAAGAAGGGGGGAGGGAGAGAGGTAGAGACAAAGGTAGAAAGGGAGGGATGGAGGAAGAAAGGGAGGGAAGAAGAAAGGGAGGGAGGAAGCAAGGGAGGAATAAGGGAGGTAGGGAGAGAAGGATGGAGGGAGGGAGGAAGGAAGGGAGAAAGGGACAAAGGGAAGGAGGAAAGAAGGAAGGTAGGAAGAAAAGAAAGAAGGAAAAGGGAAGGAACAGAAGGAGGGAGGGAAGAAAGGAGACAGGAAAGGAAAGGAGGAAGAAAAGAAGAGATGTAAGAAAGGAAGGAAAGGAGGAAGGAAAAAAGGGAAGCAAAAGGAAGGAAGGAAGAAAAGAAAAAAGGAAAAAGTAAAGGAAGGAAGGAAAGGAGGTAGAGAGGGAAGGAAATCAGGGAGGTAGAAAATGATGACATGGATTTAGTATTTAATTCCTTTCAAAGCAGAACAATTCCTTTGGTTTCTGCCCTTCCTCTCCTCATCTCCTCTGATGTTGGGGCCAAAATGAAACCTGATATATGAAAACAGACAGAGGCTTCTAGAAAACCAATCCTCAAAGGAAGGTCCTTTTTTATTCAAATAAAAAAGAAATAAACATCTTCTTATGTTGAAAAAATATCCAAGGTAAAAACAAAGGGAAAAAAAAAAAACTATTCAAAGCAAGTAGAAAGCAAAATACAGCCCAAAGGTGGTTCCTACCAACATAAATAGTGCCCTCAAAATGCCACCCGAAGTACCAGATTACTATCTTGTGCTCTTAACCCCTCTCTTCTCAAAACTCCTGAAGATATCGCTGCCTCCGAGCAAGCAGCCAGCCTGGGGTCTATGGATTCTCTTCATGCTTGATTTAGAGCCGGGCAAGCCTTCCATTCACACTGAAATGTAAAATTCTAGCATCAATGACACCTGGATAACTAGAAACCTTATCTACTGATAACATTGGGCACTTCCCCAAATGAGATGCCTTTAATTTATTGCAAGCTTAGTAAAATCCTACATTTGTCTGAAAAGAAGTGAAAGGAAACCAATCATGAATTCTTCTTCCCCTGTGCTAATGAAAAGCCCAGAGAATGACACATTACTTATGTCATTGCCTCCTTCCTCCTCCTCCTCACCCAAAGGAAGCAACAGGAAGGCTGGAGAGCAGAGGCGGCCGTCACATCATGTTGTCACAGGATATATTTAGCTTTGAGGTTACATTGGCCGTACTAAGCTCTGTGCCAGCAAAATATGGATTGTGTCCTCCTGGGTACAAAGAAATGGAAATAGGGGTGGAAAATGAAATTCGGGTGTGTGTTCAAAAGGATGGGAAGCTATTTAAAAGCGAGAAACTATTTCTGATTGAGGAAGATTTCTACAGAGGAAGCACTTTTTTTTTTCATAAAAATGTGGCCCCAAGCATAAACATCTTACAAATATAAGGAAGGTTTGGCACTCTATACGCTGAGCCATCTAGGGAAGTCATGTAATTTCTGTGAATCTCAGTTTCCTCTATCAAATGGGATGCTAAGAACACATATATAAAGTGGCTTTAAATCCTTAAATTGTTATATAAATGGTATCTATTGTTATTTTGCTTATGTATGTATATATATATATATATGCTTAGAGATCTATAAATATAATATAATATATATATTATGAATATAATATAATTAATGTGTATTATATATCAAATAAATGTTATATAAAATATATGCATATATTATAAATATCATATTTCTATTTTATGAATATATGTGTGTATAAAGGTCCATAAGTCTAATATACATATATTTAATATAGAGGTCTTTGAAAATCTAGTAAGTTATACAATAAAAATATTAGACATAAATTAACATATTATCTACTTATTAGACTTATAGACCATTATAGTTCTAGATATATACACATATACATTATATTGTATATATTAATACATTATAAATATTAGACTTATAGCCTCAGTACTAGAAAAAGACATCAGAGTCTTTTAGTTTTATTGCTACTGCCTTCACCGTCAAATCAACTTAGGAAAGCTATCCTATATTTAAATCATTCTAAAGGAAATTATCTAATGTGGTTTTTTTTTCCCTTTAAAACTGGGTTTTCACCTCAACAAATAAATATGCATTATATATCAGCCATGGGCACGTCATTAGCATACAAATACAAAACAGGAAATCATCTTTGCCCTTTTGCCTTCCCCTGGGAGGTACTGAACATGTTCACATAAAGCTAAGTCCAACTCAAGGAAATCTGAGAAGGTAGAAAACATGAACAAATGTTGGGGTACAAAGGAGGGGAGATCAGAAAGGGTTTCACAGAGGAAATGAAATGAGTTAAAGAAAGCATTTGAAAAAAGGGATTTTAAACAGCAGAGATGATGGGGAAAGACATTGTAAGCAAGGGATATCTTCCAGTCTCTGAAGTTGCAATTCTTTGTCGGGATGCAGATAGTATTTTTTAAATATGTCCTTTATAGCTAATTTTGGTATTTATAATATTCAAAATAATTTATTTGTTCAAAGTCATTTTTAAAACACTATTGCTGTTATTGAATATAATGTTCTCTTGGTTCTGCTGATTTCACTCTATCATTTCTTGGCAAGTCTTTCCTTGTTAACTGGTAGTTAATTAGCTTGTATTAGGTGTGCACATGTGCATGGTAGAGGCAGGGGAGAGCAATATTGAAAAGGAAGCTATAGCCAAGTTGGGGAGCACCCTCTTATTCACATGAAATTTTTTTTCTAAAGACAATAGAAAATCACCCAGAGTGTAGGTGGAATGAGAAAAAATGCCCCTTAGTAAGCATCCATTATGTGCCAGTTACTGTGTCAAGGACTTTACAAATATAGCATTTGAGATAATGAGATTTAAGGGGAGGGGAGGAGAAAATGGTCAAGTTTGTGCCTTAGGAAACTAATGTTACCTTCTGTGTATAGATATGATTAGATGAGGAAGAGACAGGAAATTGGGAGACAGATTATATTATAAGACAAATCTTAAGATAATCATTTTACACCTACCAGACTGACTAAAATGACTAAAGATGGAAATGAAAAATATTCAGAGTAGATGTTTAAAAAATGGGGACACTACTTCTTTGTTGGTGGAATTTATAAGCCATTTTGGAGAATAATTTGGAATTTTGCCCCAAAAAGTAATCAAACTACCTATATACTCTTTGACCCAGAGATACTTAGTTTATTTACAAAGATAAGTAAGGAAAAAGGAAAAGATCCTATATGCTCTAAAATGTTTATAGCAGCTCTCTTTCTCGTGGCAAAGAACTACATATTACAAGCATTCCTATCTATGGGGAAGGACTGAACACGTTATGTTATGTGATTGTAATGGAATTCTACTATACTATAAGAAATGATGGGCTCAATGATTTTAGGGAAAAACATGGAGACTTGCAAGAAATAATGAAGAGCAAAATGAGCAGAACCAAGAGAATATTGTTTTCAGTAATAGTGATATTGTTTTAAAATGACTTTGAACAAATAAGTTATTTTGATTATTATAAATACTCAAATTCACTATAAAGGACATATGAAGATACTATCTGCATCCTGAGACAGAACAGATAAATAAAAGCATATATAGAATAATTTTATAAATACACACATCTTTAAGGTAGGGGATGGAAGGAAAAAAAGAAACTTATATCATAATTTTTTATATATTTGAAAGGAATCACAAGTTATGTTTAGTAGATTTGCAGTTTCATGTGCAATCATCCTTTTCACTGTAATTATTTCATGGAAATATTTGTTTTATTCCTCAAGTTAAAAATAAAAATAAAAGATAGGATAATGCAATGCAATAAGAAAGATACAAAATACGTGCTCCTCAAAACAAAATGTTATTTATTTTGCTTCACTATCCTTTTCCAGGTTGTCTAATCTACCAGATCCTCCACCACAACTTGGCATCAGTTGTGAATTAAATAAGCTTGGTTTCAATTTTCAGATGCAATTCCCCAACCTTGACCCAGTTTCAGGACTACTGCTATTTCCCATTCCACCTCTGTCATTCAACTTGAATCAAAGAACACGACTCTCAAAACCAATTATTGCCATATCATAAATATTTGGCAAAAAATACTTAGCAGATCATTTTGGACTTGGTGGTCCAAGCCATTTTTTCCAAAACTACTCTATATTATCAATTTATTTCATACATGCAACAGCCTCAAAGACAACTGGAACAATCAGTGAATATATATGGAATTAAGTGGAAGACCAAAGCATTTGCCTTCATGTCATATAGACAACACTGGAAGACACATGAGAACTATCCAACCACAATCCTTTGCCAACCATGGAGTCCACCACTTCTCAGGTTCTCCATTAGGGACCAATTCTTTCAATCATGTAAAAGGAAGATATATGAAAATAAGGAAATAACCTTGGAGTTTATATATCAAGTCCTATGCATAAGGTTAGAAAGAAACTGGTAGGTATCACATTATTTCATTACCTTGTTCTTGAGGTAATTAGCATAATTATAATCTCATTAAGATGGTAGGGACTATAGGCAGAGATTTTTGAATTTATTTTTTAACTAAGTGATATCCTATAGGAATCAATACACCATTCCCTTTCAAATAATTTTAATATAACACTTCAAATCAAATCCTGGAATCTCAGGTGAAATTTAAATAAAATATTAATAAAGAGATTATAGCAATATATCATAAATATATACTATGATCAGGTGGAATTTATATCAGGAATGTAAGACTGGTTCAGTATTAGGAAAACTATCAACATTATTGACCATGTCAATAAAAATTAAATGATTATATCAATAGATATTAAAAAATGCCTTTGACAAAAATATAATGCCCATTTCTATTAACAATATTCTAGGACATATGAATCAATGGAGTCTTTAAAATTTTTCTTCCTTTAATTTATTAATATTCTTTGAATTTCTGTAATCAGTGAAAAACTGAGCATATAAGAAAATATGTTTGTAAAGGCCATTTACTACTTTTTAAATCATTAATGCCAACAAAAATATCATATCACTGTCATGATCATACATTTTTAAAGATTAATCATTTAATATGTTAATTAAACTATGTTTCTCTATATCACCATCTCTTAACAGCTTCTTGAAAATAATGAAAGAAAACAATTTACTTTAAACAAGAAATTTATTTAAACAACAGAATGACCTGAAGAGAGAATTATCTAGAATCAATTTCTTTATAGTAATTCACTCCTACTAGGAAAAAAATATTGCTCTACATGTAACATCTAAGTACCAAAAAGTTACAAATTTTCCTTGATTTTACAATTATAAAAAAGTTGAAATTATCCAATCAAGGTAAATAAGGATTTTTGGGGGGTGGGTTTTTTGTGTCAAACAGTGAGAGCAAAATAACTTGCTGAAATATAAAGATAAAAGTTGAATGAACATGCTTTTAATGGAGAAAAGGGATATTTTCACAGAACCAGTTTGTTTTGTCTCCTCCCCATCTCCATTTGGTATTGATCAAAACATAACAGTGGCTATTTAGTAAATAAAAGTATACATTATGCATGTGTATCAATACCAGTTACTTTATGTACAATAAAGGAATGGGGAAAGGGAATAAAAGAAAAGAGAAAACTATACTGCAGTAGTCAGGATGAGGATGAACTAAATGTTATTTTTCTAACTTGCTTTTCTTGAGAGCAGATTTGCAGGTGCTCTTTTTACTAAATGCTTCCTGTATGCTGCTGGAATATATCCATTGTATCTTCATCCTGAATTTCCAATTCAACATAAATGGAACATCTGTTTCATTGATTGGTTGCCCATCAAATTGGAATGTGAAATATCTCCTTGACAAATGCTGTTGTTCACAATAGACTTTTACTAGTTTACTAAGTAAACTAGTATGTGTTTAGCAGTTCACTAAGTAAACCAGCACACTAATGTATGTCTCTTAATCTTAAATTGCACACCAAACCATGTTGTCCTACCACCTTCAAACTAATATGATCATTGTTTTCAGTTTTGACTCTTTTCTTTGGCTTTTCATCAGCCATGATGAGTCTGGGAGTCTCCTCAGTTATCTCTTTACAAAAGAGGCACTGGAATGGTTCACTCCAAGGGAAAGGGGAGAGAAGCAACAACAGTAGGAACAGAAACAAGATGAAGAAGAGGAACATGATAGTGGTGATGGTGGGGAACAGGAGAAGAAGGAAGAGGAGGAGGAGGAAGAATGGGTCTTTCTTAAGATGATGAGTAGCATCTATCTAAAATCAAGAACAAACATTATCTGTAACAGAGATAAGCTTGAAATCTTTCCAATAAGATCAAAGTGAAACAAGGATGTCCATTATCATCACTATTATTCAATATGGTACTAGAAATGCTAACTATAGAAATAGGACAAGAAAGAAATTGAAGGAATAAAAATAGTCAATGAGGAAACAAAATTATCACTTTTTGCAGATGATATGATAGTATACTGAGAGAATCAACTAAAAAAAAAACTAGTTGAAATAATTAACAACTTCAGCAAAGTTGCAGGATATAAAATAAACCCAGATAAATCATCAGCATTTTTATGTACTACAAACAAAATCCAGCAGCAAGAGATAGAGAAATTCTATTTAAAATAACTGCAGACAACATAAAATACTTGGGAGTCTATCCGCCAAGATAAACCCAGAGATTATATGAACATAATTATAAATACTTTTTTACAAGACAGATCTAAACAATTGGAGAAAAATCAATTGCTTATGGATAGACTGAGTTAACATAATAAAACCAAAAAAAAGCCCCATTAATTTATTTATTCAGTGCCATACTAATCAAACTACCAAAGAATTATTGTATATAGCTAGAAAAAGTAGCCAAAATTCATCTGGAAGAACAAACAATCAAGAATATTAAAAGAATCAATGAAAAAAATGTGAAGAAAGGCGAACTAGAAGAGTCTGGATTTTAAATTATATTACAAAGTGGTATTAATCAAAACAATTTGATAGTGGGTAAGAAATAGAGCTGTGGATCAGTGGAGTAGATTAGGTACACAATACATAGTGGTAAATAACCATAGTAATAGGTTATTTGATAAACCCAAAGATTCAAACTTTTGGAGTAAGTATTCAACATTTTTCAAAAACTGCTGGAAAACTGGAAGGCAGTTTGGCAAAAACTAGGCATAGACCAATATCTCACACTATATATCAAGAAAAGGGCAAAATGAATTAATTGACCAAGACATTAAAAAATAATATCATAAGAAAATTGGGAGAACATGAAACCTGTCAAATCTATGGATAAGTGGAGAGATTATGACCAAAAATGAGATCACTGGAAATAAAATAGATAATTTTAATTCATGAAATTAAAATTGCACAAACAAATTTAAGGCAGCAAAATTAGAAGAAAAACAATAAAAGGAAGAAACCTTTTTTTGTGATAAGTTTCTCAAATATATAAGGAATTAAGTCAAATTTATTTTTCACAAAAAGAGCTATTTCTCAGCTGACTAAAGAGTATGAACAGTCAGTTTTCAGAAGAAGAAATCAATGTTATCAATAATCATATGAAAAATGCTCTAGTTTATTATTTATCATAGAACTACAAATAAAAACAACTCTGAGATATTATCTCCCTTCTAATAGATTGATTAGTATGATAGGAAAAAAATGCTGGAGGGAATATTGGAAAATTGGGATATTAATTCACTATTGGTAGAGTTGTGAACTGATCCAACCATTCTGAAAAGCAATTTGAAACTATGCCGAAAAGGCTATAAACTGTGCACAATATTTAACCCAGTAATACCACTACTAGGGTCTATATATGAGACAGATGAAAATATAGGAAAGAAAATCTATTTGTACAAAAAAATTATAGCAACTCGTTTGTTGTGGCAAAGAATTGGAAATGAAAGGGAAGTCCTTTAAAGGAATGGATCAACAAGTTGTAGTATATGGTTTTTTTTTAAAATTAATTTTATAATTATAACTTTTTTTGACAGTACATATGTGGTATATGATTAAGATACAATACTGTTTGGGTATAGAAATGATGAGCAGGATGGCTTCAGAAAAAAAAAAAAAACAACCTGAGAAGACTTAAGTGAACTGATACAAAGTGAACAGAACCAGAAGAACTTTGTACACAGTAACAGCAATAATGTACATTGCTCGACTTTTCAAAGACAAGGGGCAGGGAGGAAGAGGTAAGAGGGAGAAAGAATTTGGAACATAAAGAGTTAAAAAAAAACTTTTATGTGTAATGATAAATTATTTAATAAAATAAAAAGTAATTCTTCTTTGCCCTGAGATCTGGGTCAAGCCAAAACAATAATTTAGCAACATCTCAACCATCAAAAATTAAAGCTCTAACACCAAAGTTTTGGAGGAAGACTTCTCTACAGCATAATTAGGTGGGCTGCATCTGGAGGCCCCGAGGGCACCACAGGCAGGAAGGATGGTGGCTATTCATTCATGCAATAAATTAGGAAGCATAGAACTCAGGTGGCCGGCTGCTCATTTCTGGGCTGGCATAAGTTCATCGATGGACTGGCCCTGTTCCAAACGCTTCTCCATTTCAATGAGCAACTTCACAACATCTACCACCATCTGTACCAGCTCTTCCTCTGAAAAGCTCAGTCAGTCAGTATTGGAGATGTCAAAGATACCACCCCAACTACAATGTCCACATCCCCCATCTCCCTTTTCTGCAGCCTCACCAACTTTTCATGCTTGCTCAGGTGGACACCCACACATAGGTCTGTGCCCAGGTTGGGAGCCAGGCCAGGATATAGCACAAGTGAGAGTCTCTATGAACTTGTAGCTCTTGGTCTTAAAAAGGGTTTCAATCTGGGTGAGCCTGATGCAGAAATGTGTGAATACCTCCCTTCTGCATGGACATAACTTTCTGGTGATCTTCCTCCTTGACCCATACCAGAAAGGTCTTGTCAAGGTTCCAGATGCCCCTGCCATCAGGCCAATCTTGGTACGTGCCGGATGCCAAGAGGAACGGGGATTCAGGCTTATTGTAGATGTAATCATCAATCAGCTGCTGTTGTTCCTGTTTGTTCATGTTCTTCAAAACATAGTACTTCCCATTCAGGTCATCTTCCTGGCTGGCCAGATTTCCACAGAGAGCTTCTCTATGGTGTGGGACTCGGCTCAGCTTCAATGTGGGGGCAGGCAGAACCCCCAGTCTGAACACAAGAACTCAGAACAAAGTTTTAAGATACAGTCACCACCCTGCAGATTGTCAGGGTTAAGATCAGTCTTGTGCTCATCTGGCTGTCCTCAATGACAGGATCAAACAATTCCTCGGACACATCATAGCAGTTTTTATGTCCAGCCACACAGCCCAGAGTCATGATGAATTGGGTGCCCTGGGTTGTCCACATCAGTCTGGATGACCTCATCCAGGGTGAAAGAGCTGGAGTTTTTCACAGAGCTCTGGTGTCAGCACCTTAGCCACATGGTTGTTGTGCAAGGAAAGGTTGGGATATTCCTCTTCATTAGGGTAGTGAGACTTTCAGTACATTGTGGCTATTGGAGAATGGCACAATGGCAGGAGGCGAGGGTGTCCCAGGGAGTCACAGAAGATGATGTTGCCCTTGCCAGGGCCGCTGCACTACCATCTCAGGCCACTTTGAGCCGAAGTCAGTCACCAAAAAAGTAACTTTTAATATGATTTGTGTATAATATAAATTTCTACTCTAAAATGTAAAGAACAAGGTAAAAAGAGTTCTGAGGAAAAAAGATTATGAATCTTGTGATAATAGTGTCAAAGCTACTTCAAAAGCACAAAGGATCACAGGAAATCAATGAATAAAGCAGACTCCTTCTCTTCCCCCCCTCCTTTTTTGTGTCTTGTGTTTTGTTTTTGTCTTTTTGTTTTGTTTGTTTCTTAAGCTCGCTTCAATGCTGACGTTTATATTTCCAGCGACAGATTCGGAATGTTGCTACGCAGCTCAATGCGACCAAATAACACAGAATTTCAAGAGTTAAAGAGGACCTCAATGGTCATCAGAGGAGTTTTTCCTAAATGCATATGCATAAAACTCTAAAATTTATTTCCTTTCATATTGAATAAAGTTCTGAAAGGTTTTTTTGAGATCTAAGAGGTACCGAAAATGTTAAGGAGTGGGAACTCACTGCTTCCATAGGCAACCCATTCCACATTTGTAGAGTTCTCAGTATGAAGTCTCTTTTTAGAGTAAATCTAAATTCACCTCCTTGCTCTATTCTATTCATGGATCTTAATTCTGTCTTCCATGGCCATGAAGAAAAAGTCTTATCTCCTCATCCAAGTGACAAGGAGATTTCTATGTGAGGAAAAGGAAACTCAACTACAATGGCAACAGAACCAAACTGAAGGAATCTATGAATACCTACCTCAGAAAATTCGTTCCTATGTCACTTGCACCAACATTAGCCAATTTACTACCCCAGAAATCTAGGGTGAAGATGATGGATTCATCCCCTTACAATGAAGAACAGCAAAAGGGAATGTCAAATAAGATTCATATTAGTGGACATTTCCAAAGATGCACTCATTTGGGGGCCTTATCTGAACTCCCTTCAGGGCACACTATTATGGGAATAAAGCAGGCCAAATTAAATCTAGAACTCCGGGCATAATTTTTCCCCTGTCACATGAAGACAAGGTACTTTCATCCTGGATTTATGGTACAAGGTAACATAGACGTGCTTTGACTTTTTTGTTCCTACTTTGTACTTCCAAATTATTACTGCATACCACCGCTGCCATCATTGTAAATTTATACAGGGCCTATGGCTATCACCCTTAGGTACTTTCCAAATGATATAATTCAAATATCATTGTCTTTGAGTCCCCATTGACATCAGTCTATTTTCTATTCTTCTCCCTTACTGATATTTCCTTTTGATGACTTTCATAAGATATTTAAGCTTTCATTTTTTTTTAACCTAAGGTAAATCTCTTTTTAAAATTTCTTCCTTTAGTACAATTTCCCTACATTGACTGAGGCTTATATTGCCAGATTTAGAAGTTTGTGAACTTTACTGTGAAACTGACACTTGCAGATAATAATTGGAAATGATAACTAAGAGCAGAACTGTGGCCTCCCAACTACAGACTGTCGATTCTCACTACATAAACTGCTCTCGGCCTCAGATCTTTGCTGTTAATGGTCCAGCCAATTTAAAAAAATACTATTTTTATCCATGGCCAAAATTCCAAATGATGGCTAATCTTCAAATCTCCAACGATTTTAACTCAACACTTTGACAACTGTCTTAATTTTCCCAAATAACGTGAATATTTTTGTTTCTCTACATCAATGATTTTGCTTTATCTTGTTTTGGGGCAATTTGTAGACTAATGTGATGTATGCAGCTCAATTTTTCAAAGCAGGATACAGAGCTATCATTAACATGAAGTGGCTAGATCTTTGTATTAGAAGAGAAAATGTTGAGTGGAGAAAGCACACGGCCCCCCAGACTTGCTCTTGCCCTATGAAGCTCTTTCTTGCTCACCAAAATTCCCGAGGTAAACAAGTAACAATGTCTATTAGATCTAAAATCAGCTGGGTTAGATGCCATTGAGTCTAATACCCTCATTTACAAATGTAGAAACTTAAATATAAAGAAGCTGAATAAATTGTTCAGGACCACACAAATAGTAACTATTTATGGCAAAATTTGAACTCAAACTCCCTGACTCAAATTCTTGTGTTTTTTGGGAACAGTAGCATATTTTTTTTTCCTGTGGTAGATCACATTGTTTTTATTTATTTATTTATTGAATATTTTTCCCCAGTGAGATTCAAAAACAACTTTTTACACTTATTTTTAAAGATTTTTGAGTTTTAGGTTCTCTCCCTTATCCCCACAATTAAAAAAAACACATATGAAGTTATTTTCCATAACTTTTCCATAAAAGTCAAGTTGTGAAAGAAAACATAGATATCCCACTCTAATCAAAATAAAATCCCTCAAGAAAAATTAAGTTAAAAATAAAGAAAAAGATAGAGAGAATAATAGAGAATACTTCAATCTATTTTCAGTCTCCATCAGTTCCTTCTCTGGGTGTGGATAGGATTTTTCATCATAAAGTCCTTCAGAGTAGGTGTGCATGATTGTAGCTAGGTCACATTGTCAATAATATTCTCAGAAAGCACAGCACTTTTCAAATGTATTTACTATAGGTACCCATGGAGACAGAATATTTTTTAATTCTGGAGCTGCAGAACTGTCTCCTGGTCCAATGATAGCTAGAGAGCCAAAACAAAGAGGAAGAAAAAAGGGAAGCAGAAAGTCATGAGAAAAGCTAGCTCTGGCTTAACAAATGGATAAAGGTTTGTTTAAAGGAAAAAGGATAAAGGTTTGTTTTGAA
>NC_133617.1:735139517-735142017 GCF_048593235.1 Sminthopsis crassicaudata | reverse complement strand
CATGGTTGTTACAATTATGAACAAAAGATCACAACTATTTTAATGATGAATTTCCCAATTAATTCAAAGCATGATGTTCTTACCTCATCACATCAGGTCCTTCAACTTTGTGTATTTAATCTAAGCGCCTTAAAAGTATCTATTTCTGAACTGTAACATCTTGTTCACAAGTTGAAGTCTCTCACTCACTTCAGAGCCCTCTTTGAGCATCTCAGCTTTTTCATACTGTGTTAAAATTCAGAGTATTAAGGGGGACAGCATGGCGAGACTTAACTGTAAAGATGGTAGGAGCTACATCTCTTTGCCTCTGGTTCTGACTTCAGAAGAGAGGGTTAGTAAGATTAACCTAAACTTCACAATGTAATTTTTTTTTACTGTCACAATTGTGGTTCCCTAAAACTCCTACTCCAATGGTCTAACAGAACATAAAGATAATTCCAAAAGTTATCTCAGTGTCCCAATGTTTACCTTTGATAGACAGTTCCCAACTAAAATGATTTCAAATAGGGATTGAAAAATAAATCTTATATGTCCATGTATATTATCCATGGGTAAAAGAAGGAAAGAAACAAGTCTCTAGTAAGCTAAGTAATTGGTACTATAGCGAATGATGAGAATACAAATACAAACGACAACAAAAGAACAATCCCTCCCCTCAAAGGAGCTTACATTATAATCTTCTAATTAAGGAAGATATAAATAAAGAATACACCAAAGTAGCCAAAACTAGATCCTTTAATGGAGACAAGTGGGACAGGAATCTCGGGACACAAGAAGCACTGGAGTGCCCAAGAAGAGAAGAGGGGGAAAGAATTAAATATATTTTTTTCATGGAAAAGTCCATAGAGAAGATGGGGAAGTCTTGGGAGTAGCAGCAATGGACAGTGTTTGTTTCGCAAAATAGAAGGGGAGAGAGAAGGATTTTTTTCTTTTTTCAATTGCTTTCCAATAACCGTCCTTTCAATTGGTTTTGAATGCTCTAAACCATTCTTAGTTCTGGGATCTGTATTCAACAATCATCTGTATTCAACAAAGATAAAAAAGGAATTGGAAAGTGGGGGTGATATCACTGCCTTAAAATACAGAAGCCTGATATTGGGCTGAAAGGAGATTTACATTTGTCACCACTACAAGGATTCTAATGTTATGATATGTTCAATTTTGTGTGCTCCACATTGGAATTGAAATAAGCTGGAGGAAAACCAGAAAGATGTGTTGAGCTTTGAAATTGTGCCATCAGAGGACTAGTTGGAAGAGTTTTGCCTGGAAATGGTGAAAAGGGAGAGGATGAAAGGAACAAGTATTTATGAGGGACTTACTGTGTGCCACACACTGTAGTAAGTGCTTTACAAATATTTTCTGATTTTATCTTTACCACCACTCTAAAAGATAGGTACTTTTATTACCTGTATTTTAGGCAAATAGATTAAGTCACTTGACCAGGTTCATGCAACTAATTAGGGTCTGAGGTTACATTTGAACTGAGATTTTCCTTACTTGTGCTCTGTCTTCAAAGTCATAAATTGCCTTGGTGCTGAGGACTAAGAAATAATAATTATCGTTACATTTTGAAAGAATCCATAGAAACCTCATGTACAAGAAAGGTTCCACTTTTTTTTGGAGGGCAACACAAGGAATGATAACTAGAAGTGGCCAAGATACAAGACTTATGCTAAATAACATGAAAATTCCCCAAGGACACTAATACATCATTGGTGGAGTTGCAAAGTAATCCAACCATTCTGGAGACCAATTTGGAAGTATGCCCAAAGGGCTATCAAACTGCATATCCTTTGATCCAGCAGTGTTTCTACTGGCTCTGGATCCCAAAGAGATCCTAAAAAAGGGAAAAGGACCTACCTGTGCAAAGATGTTTGTAGCAGTCCTTTTTGTAGTGACAAGGAACTGGAAACTGAGTGGATGCCCATCAGTTGGGGAAGGGTTGAATAAGTTATGATATAGAGATATTATGGGATGTTATTTTTTATAGAAATGATCAGCACAATGATTTTAGAAAAGAACTAAGGATGCGTGAAGTGAGTAGAACCAAGAGAACATTGTATACAGGAAGAGCAATTGTGATGGACTTTGCTCTTTTCAGCAAATTCCAACAGACTTGTGATGGAGAGAGCCATCTGCATGTACAGAGGACTATGGGCACTATTTTCACCTTTTTGTTTGTTTTTATTTTTCTTGTGTTTTTCCCTTTTGGGTCCAACTTTTCTTGCACAAAATGACAAATATGGAAATATCTTTAAAAGAATTGCACTTATTTAACTGATATCAGATTGTTTGCTTTTTTGGGAAGGAATAGAGGTAAGGAGGAAGAAAAATTTGACACACAAAGTCTTGCAGAAATGAATGCTGAAAACTATCTTTGCATGTATTTGGAAAAATAAAATATTATTGAAAAGAAAAAAGAAAAGAAAACTGCCCAGGTATTAGAGCTGTCCAAAGGTCACAAGTATTCTTTCATTTGGAAATCTTCCAGTGAAGACAG